>NW_022199997.1:2164174-2184941 GCF_009176525.2 Contarinia nasturtii | reverse complement strand
TATTATAGACTTTTTCGAATTTGATAGAAAAAAACACGTAGATTCAATTCCTTTTTGCTGGACTAGTGGCCGTACATTCTTTATTTATTTACTGTTTCGACGTTTCGAATACATTTTCGTATTTCATCTTCAGGAGAATCTAAACAATATAATACACAGGGCTCGAGAAAATATATACAATAAATGTCAAAAATATTTATTTTATATTTACGATGAAACTGGCGAAATATTTACGATAAATAATTGTAAACCACTCAAAAGCCCTAGCAAATTCGAATGATTTTGGTACTTTGGAAAATTTGGTGAAACTAAAAGGTCACAAATAGTCATAAAAAATCAATATATTTCGATAATAATAATAATAGCGGCAAGGACCGCTGAAGACCATGCTGAAAAGCAAGGGCCACAGGAAGCCGTGCCGAACAGATGGAACGAGAAACTATGGATACTACTGAAAAGTAGACCCAGTATGCTCTCCGTACAAATCCAATAATCCAAGGTTAAGGTTTACTGTTTTGAGAGCCTTTAAAATGGCTTTAAAAACATTCAATCTCATAGAGAACATTTGAGAAAACCACAACACAAAGAACTAAAAACAAAAACAAAAGATCAATATTTATTACTTTTGCTTTGAGGTGTTCAAATATATTTCTAATTTGTCAGCCTTCATACCCATAGCATTTGCATTAAAATTAAATGTTATTTTTTCCCAACTGATAGAATAGAAACTAATTAAAATTTCATTCTAACTTCTATAAAAAAAATTAGCGAAGACGACGTTCACAAGTGAAATGTAAAATACATTATTGACACTTTGACTATGGACTTTCATGTCAATCAAAAAGAAAGTTTGCTGAATTGATAAATTAGTATTTGTATTGTTTTGAATTTCTGTTTGAATTATG
Source organism: Contarinia nasturtii (assembly GCF_009176525.2). Lineage (NCBI taxonomy): Eukaryota > Metazoa > Arthropoda > Insecta > Diptera > Cecidomyiidae > Contarinia > Contarinia nasturtii. Next base: position 2,184,036 of record NW_022199997.1, on the reverse strand, counting down.
AGTTTCAAAATTGAGTCTTCTAATTTTAATTTATATCATGTCACTTGGAATTTTTAAATAAAAAATCCCTAAAATATTTAACAGTCAAAATCAGACATAAAAAATCGTCGTGGCAAGAAATCAATATATTGATAAGCTAACACTTTTTATATAATAACATGTTATATTTATTATCAGAATCTGTTCATAAACATAGGTAGGATCGCCGTTCAACTCATACTCATCATGTTCCATAAAAAATAAAAAACATCAAGAATAGCACTGCTACATAGAAACGTTGTTCAGTGAGAGAGAGAGAGAGAGAGAGAGAGAGAGAGAGAGAGAGAGAGAGTATACACACACGCACACACAAGCATTATGTGTCCATACCATTGTTGTTATTTTTGTTGTCCCTGTGTATACAAGAGAAAAGGAGAATCTGTCCATGCACCTCAGTGTGTCAACCTTTTTGGTAACGGCATATTAAAATTTTTGATTATTTTCAGATGTGCAGTAGGAACTTCCAAAGTAGCGTTTGTACTCATAAAATATGTATGACATATGACGTGAATAATATGTATTATACTAACGAAAAGTATATACACTGTGTATGTATATTGTATATACAGATTGGAAACCGCACAAAATAGAATGAAACAATAACATAGACGAAATATATAGGAAATAAATAGCAAATATACGCACATATTTATTCAAATTTTGTGGCGCATGTTGCTATGGAAAAAAAAGAATCAAATATTTTGATTAAGTCAAATCTCTATGCAGTATACATTTATTCAATTTTAATGAATTTAAATTGCCCTTTTGGTTATTGATATGAAAGATTAATTGTAATTTTCATTGGAATAAACTTTCAGTAATTACTCAAAACAAATCTTTTGTAATCAAGCTGGTGACGTAGCTATATAGCCAGAGGTGGTGTATTTGGGAGACGTCGATCCAGAGGTGGTGTCTTTAATGTGTTTGTAGACGGAATACATCACAATCCAAAAATAGGTGACAACGGCTGAAAATTCATTAAATTAAATTAGGCAAATATTATTAACCCTTTTAACTAGATTCATTACCTGAGTAGATGCATAAACCAATAAAAGTAATCACCAAAATAACTTTTATAGCAGACGCTTCTGAAGATTTGTCAGAAGAAGTAAAAATAACAAATAGTGCCGGAATCATGAAAGCCACACCAATGTACAAAATAATGAGCCCGATTCCATTCAATATGACAGATATTAACAAATAACTTGGTTGATTCTATTAAAATAAAGAACACTATATTTGTATAAACTTCACCACTTTTATTTAAGAATTTGTTTTACCTCCTTAATTCCATAAATGCAACAAGCACTGAGAACCAATTGAATTACTGAAATTTAACACAATAATTTTAACTGAATGAAGTATTTTAATGTTTTTAATGCTTTACCCATTCCATTTCCATATACATTTCCAGTTATTAAGCTTTGAAGAATATAAAGGATAGAAGATACTACCCCTATCCAACCAACTATTAATCCACCAGTTCTTAAATCGCCACAGCAACAAAAACGAGAAACAGTTGGAAATCCCATATTTATTTATTATAATTTTTATTTAGCTCGCGATTTAAGTGAATGACATTAAATTTAACCAAATCGTTAACGATTTAGAATACACAATGGAAGACTCAAAGATGTTTCCACTTTGAGAAATAAAACCCGAATGATCACTTTGTCTGATTATTTTATTTTTGAATACAACGAAATAGAACATCCAAATGCCTAAAATACAGACTTATGCGAATATGTGTCAAAATAGATGAATGGAAAGAAATAAACGGCATGGTTACTTGCGAGCGATATTCATTGTCGAATAGATCATTCGTGTGTTATATACGCTGTCACTGTACACATATCGGTCCAAACAATTGTTGTTATTTTTTGTCTTTGTGTATAGTGGTAGAAGAGATTAGGAGAATCTGTCCACTATACAGCTAAATGTGTAAATGTTTTTGGTAACGAAATATTAAATTATATATATTATTATTTTGATGTATTTGATTATAAGCGTCACTGAAAATTTATATTTGACTATTTTCAGATGTGCAGTATGGCGTCACAGTAGGAATTTCCAAAAAAGCGTTTCGTTCTTATATAATATATACGACATAAATATCTTATGTGCTTCAGTTAATAAGACGTATTATATACTGAAAAGTATACACACACATACACAGTATACACAGATTGGAAGAAAGTTCGCACAAAATAGAACGAAAAAATATACGCACACATTTATTCAAATTTATTGGCGCCTGTTTCAAATTATTAAATCGATTTTTTTTTTCAAAAGATTGGACCTTAAGGTTTTATGAAGAAAAAGAATCAAATATGTTGATTTAGCCAAATCTCTATGCAGTATAGATTTATTCAATTTTAATGAATTTGAATGGCAATTTTGGTTATAATTTGATATGAAAGTTTAATTGTAATTTTCATTGGAGTAAACTTTCATGAAATATTCAAATCAAATCTTTTGTACTCAAGCTGGCGACATTACTACAGGACCAGATGTGACGTATTTGGGAGCCATCGATCCAGAGGCGGTATCTTTAATGTGTTTGTAGACGGAATACATCACAATCCAAAAATAGGTGAGAACGGCTGAAAATTTATTAAATTAAATTAGGCAAATATTATTAACCCTTTCAACTAAATTCATTACCTGAGAAGATGCATAAACCAATAAAAGTAATCACAAAAATAACTTTTATAGTAGACGCTTCTGAAGATTTGTCAGAAGAAGTAAAAATAACAAATAGTGCCGGAATCATGAAAGCCACACCAATGTACAAAATAATGAGCCCGATTCCATCCAATATGACAGATATTAACAAATAACCTGGTTGATTCTATTAAAATGAAGAACAACATATTTGTATAAACTTCACCACTTTTATTTAAGAATTTGTTTTACCTCCTTAATTCCATAAATCCAACAAGCACAGAGAACCAATTGAATTACTGAAATTTAACACAATAATTTTAACTGAATGAAGTATTTTAATGTTTTTAATGCTTTACCCATTCCAATTCCATATACATTTCCAGTTATTAGGCTTTGAAGAATATAAAGGATAGAAGATACTACCCCTATCCAACCAACTATTAATCCACCAGTTCTTAAATCGCAACAGCAACAAAAACGAGAAACAGTTGGAAATCCCATATTTATTTATTTTTATTTATAATTTTTATTTAGCTCGCGATTTAAGTGAATGAAAGTAAATTTAACCAAATCGTTAACGATTTAGAATACACAACGGAAGACTCAAAGATGTTTCCACTTTGGGAACCAAAATCGGAATGAGAAAAAGTGGTCTCATCATTCTATTTTTGAATACAACGAAATTGAACGCCCAAATGCTTAATATGCGGACTTTCGAGAGGATATACGGAGCTGTGTGAAAATAGACGAATGGAAATAAATAAACGCCACAGTTACTATGCGTGATGTACGCATGTTCCTCAAAAATGTTCTCATCTCAATTAACTCGGCGCCGCACCTTCTCGCATATGTGCAAATTTTACCCATTAGGCGTAGGGATGATGTCACCATGATAATTGAATGAAATGAATGCTTCAAAGAAAAACTACATCAGTGTTTGAAATAATGATTACTTTTTACAATTCATTCATTTGGCAATCAATTACCATTAGTTAATGTAAATGGGAATTTTGCATTATATTTTTTCAATTCATTAAATTGTATTTTTTTAATTTTCAATCACCATTCACATTCAAATTGAAAATGAATTGAAATTTATTTCAATTGTGTGAAGTTGCAGAGATGATGGCTTCATTTTTGTCAATCTATCGGAAAAATCTATAAAAATTTGACGCATTTGCTCTGTTTACGCATTTAAGGTTTTACCTTACAAATAGGTTTCAGTTTTTGTCAGTTTACCGGAAAATATCCCGAAAATTGAACTTCTATATTGAAAATACTATCCAAACGAGTATGGTACAATTAAGTACATTTTTGGTACAATTGTTTAAGCCTTAAGAAGTTTCGAATTTCATTTGACACTACATTTGGATCAAGAAGTTGCAATTTCATGATTTTTGTGTTCATAAACGACGCGAGCGCCCCCATTTCATATAGACATTTCAAAATAATTTAATAATTTTTTTCAGAGCTAAAATTTGAAATTTGCCGATGCTTCCACCCCCGATTTGAATATACAATACCTTATGCGGCATTTGTACACAGCTAACGCAAAACCATTTATTGTTTTTGATCTGAGGTGTTCAAATATAGTTCTAATTTGTTGGACTTCATCCCCATAGCATTTGCATTAAAATTAAATGTTATTTTTTCGCACTAACAAAAATATAAACCAGAGGCAACTGATAAAATAAGCTTTTTCAAACGAACCACACGCTTAGCGACAGAATATTTACAACAACATTATCTACAATTCTACAATAGGCTAGAATTGTGAATGTTAGAATGAACTGCTGCTTTCATTCAAATCTATATAAAAACAAATTAGCGAACACAACGTTCACAACTGAAATACTAATATATTTAGTAGAATTGACTCTTTGATTATGAACATAAGAATCACTCAAAAAGAATATTTGATAAATTGACATTTGACATGATTGTTTTGAATTTTTTATTAGTTTCAAAGTTTTAATTTATACATTTCTTAAATTACGACGGACCGATCCCTCACACCCGAAAATTCAATAAATACCAAGGAAAAAAATGGTTTCGATCGGACTCGTGTCGGGTTCGGGCAAATATGGCAACTATTTGAGCGGGTCTTGGGCCCATTCTAACGCCTCGATGCTACCTCTGGTTTCTACAACATTTGTACGAAATTATTAATTTTTTTTAAAAGATGTCCAATCACAATGTTTATGAAAAAACCGAATCAAATATGTTGATTTATCCAAATCTCTATGCAAACATGTATGTCAATTTTTGGCGCCTGCTGACATATTCAACGTGATTGTCTCTATGTAGTATACATTTATTAAATTTTACCGAATTTGAATTGTACGGCTGGTAATAAAAGAGACTTTAAGCAGAAAAAATCTTAAAAGTGTCTCATAATTTGTATAGGATTTACATAAGATGGAGACGGTTTAAAAAAAACTTAAAGTCACTTTTATTCTCAGCCGATCAATTGCAGTTTTGGTTATAATATGCTATGAAAGTTTAATTGTAATTTTCATTAGAGTAAACTTTAATTAAATATTCAAATAAAATCTTTTGTAATCAAGCTAGCGATGTAACTACATGGCCAATCCAGAGGTGTTTTCTTTTATGTGTTTGTAGACGGAATACATCATAATCCAAAAGTAGGTTAATGTGACTGAAAACATATCAAGTTAAATCAAGCAAATATTATTCACCCTTTTAGCTAGATTCATTACCTGAAACAAAGGTTACAAGAAGCAAAAATCCAAAGGTAATTCTATCATCATCGTCAGAAGAAGGCGAAGCTATCAAAAGTACCACAGCAAGAACAAACACACAAATATACAAACAAATGAGCACTATTCCATCCAATATGACAGTAAATAACATGAAACTCGGTCGATTCTACAATATTAAAATTAAAAAGACATTGAAGAAGACATTCGTTTAAATCAGACATCAGGCTTCGAACTATGCATATAGCGGCTGCTATTTCATAGGCGCTATTTAACTCGTTTTAATAGCAGCCGTTATATCCATAGTCCACACCCAATGTCTGACTGTAAATTTCACCACTTTTATTTAAGAATTTGTTTTACCTCCTTAACTCCATAAAGCCAACAAGCACTGAGAACTAATTGAATTGCTGAAATTTAACGTAATAATTTTAATTGAATGAAGTCTTTTGATATTTCAAATACTTTACCTATTGAATGTCCAAGTGTATTTCCAGTTCTTAGGCTTTCAAGAATATAAAGGATAGAAGATACTACCCCTATCCAACCAACTATTAATCCACCAGTTCTTAAATCGATACAGCAGCAAAAATAAGAAACGGTTGGAATTTTCGAAGTCATATTAAACACTTTATAATTTTTATTTGTCTTCGAGAGAGAATGTTGGATGAAAGTAAATTTAAGCAAATGCTTTACGATTAAGAATATACGATGGAAGATACACAGATAATTTCGCCTTGAAAACTAAAACTGTAATGATATGAAGCGAAGATGTACGAAGCAAAGATAGATGAATGAAAATGAATAAAAGATATGGTTACCATCTGTAGTATACGCATGTGCTTCAAAACTGTTTTCTGGGGGACGGACACAAAATCTAGTAAAATCTAGTTTCATAGTTTAATTTTGATAATATTTTTCTAATATTAATAAAAAAATCTACTATTATAACTATACAGACATACTAATATTGCTAATATTAGCTCACTAGTATAAACGTCAAACGTCAAATAGCTGATCTCAAAGTGAAATCATGTATGAATTTTTCATAAATTCTTAGATGAACATTTAACATTTTTTTATTTTTCCTGGTTTAGAAAAAATAAAATTTATTTCTATTAAATAGTAAAACACTTAAAGTAACAAAAAAAAGTTTTCGGTGAGCAAAGTGCGCAATTCTCTAACAAGCAATGGTGAAGCAAAACAAACAATTTTTGCTAATATTTCGCTAATATTCTAATATTTATAATAGTGTCCGTCCCCTAGACTGTTTTCGTCTAAAACTCGGCTCCGCACAGTCCTGCCTATTTGTAAATTTTACCCTTTTGGTGTGGGGATGCTGTCATCTATTTTATTTATAGACTATGATTGAGCAAAATGAAAGCCTCGAAGAAAAACAACATATTTTTCGTAAGTTTGAAAAGAAGGATACTTTCTTGTTTAATAGGAGAAAATAGAGGATTTTTCAGGTTGATGAATTGGCATTTTTTAGGAAATCTCGTCAACAACTACTCAATTTGTTCCATTATGAAATTGTATTAGAATTTTGCCAAATTATTTTATGTTTTTCCTCTAAGATGTTCAAATGTAGTTTTTCTTTGTCCTTCAGACTTATTGCGTAGAGCATCGCCAATACGCACTTCATTCCCCTTGAATATATCTATATAACCTATCTATCTAGCGGCTGCTACTTGAATCGCAGAAGTATAACTCAGAGGCAACGAATCGATATCTGTATTTCATATAGTAAGTACGATGGATGTACGTTGTTGGCGTTGATTGCATCCCATTATTTGTCTGTACATTTGGCGACATGGGTAACGTTTGTATTGGAATTTCATTGATGATTGTAGAAAATTGATGCGATTCCATTTGATGCCAGTTAAAAGAGACGCTTTGGTTGTTTCTTATTTCATTTTCTGATAAGTGAAAACCTTTGTGCGTCAGCCGTTGTTGCCATTGACATTTCATGCATACAGGCGCCATTTTCATTGTCTTTTTTGTCCTTACTTGATGCGGACGGTTAAAACCGTAAGTATACATTATAATGGATAAATTCCGTTTGCACTAATACGGGGCTCCACACGAAATGGTGTATCATTTGGAATAAATTACGGCCAAATTATTGGACCTGGAACATTAGGTGTAAGTACATTCCATGTGTCACATTATTAAAAAAGCCTGTGATTCTTCGTCCGGTATTTGCTATTTAAAATAAAAAATATATAAAATTCGAAATTATCATCTCTCGTTTTAATTCTTCTCACAGAACAAACATTTAAGACTATTTCGCAACTAAAAAATTATAAAGGAGATTGATTGTGTTTGTATCTTAGTTCAAAGACACAAAAACATCCCGTTAAATAATTTTCATTATTCTAGTAGTATTAATATCAATAGCGATCATTCGTAGCGATTCCACTTCAAATAACAAAACTGTTGTTTATATCTTATGTCGAAAATTGACATAGAAATGAAAATGAATCATCAAAGTGAAAGTTTTTCAATTTTTTACCGTTATTTAGAATTATATCAATTGAGACAAAATAGATTTTGGACACGTTGGCTTGCTGATTGCAAATTTGTTTTTTTTTTCATTGCCACCTGTTATACGCAAAAATATGTAGATAAATAGAAGTTATTCGTCTTAATAAGATTTAAATGTATTTTTGATTTTTATTTGTTCAGCAAAACATGATTTGAATTTTTTGTTTTAATCAATTAAGGATATAGCATGAATTTCGTTATTTGTAATCATTAAATTGATTTTTTTATTCACAACATTGGACCACAATATTTTACGAATTACATTTTTGGTTGTAACAAAACATTCAACCCAAATCTTTTATGATTAAGCTGGCGATGTAACTTCATGGCCCGTCGATTCAGAGGTGGTGTCTTTGATGTTTTTGTAGATGGAATACATAACGATAAACAAATAGGCGAAACCGACTGAAAATGTAATAAGATTAAATCAGATGCATATTACCGACCTTTTTATCTAGATTCATTACCTGTTAAAATGCAGTGAATAAAAAGCGAAATGTCTAACAACATTTTACGATCAAATGATGTGACTGCCAACTTTAAATATAATACCATCGTAAACACCACACCAATGTACAAAACAATTGTAACTACTGCAACCGTGATAACATTGATTAACATATAACTTGGTCGATTCTATAAAAATGAAGAGCAACCATAGATTCTGGAGTTGACGATTTAAGGGGGGGGTAATTTGAGAAAATCTGAAGGGGGGTAATTTTGAAAGTCCATTCTATCCAGTGTAAATTTGCTTTCGGAAAAAAAGTTGAGACCGAAAAAAAATTTGAAATTTTTATTATGACATATTCCAGTAATCACTAATATTATTACATTATTTTATTAAAATTAAAGATACAAGTTTTTTTTCATTTCCACTTCATTAATATGTAATTAATTTGATGATTTCACAAAAATGATGGTTTCGGCAAGAATTTTTTTGCCTTATCCTCGACTTCTGTCAAAGATACAGCTTTGTTTCGGCGACCTTTCGGGTCATCCGTTCGATAATGCTTTTGTTTTATAAATTCATTTGCGTACTTGCTTGCAGCGAACTTTTCTATTTCATTCACACTATTTATTCTAATGCGCATTATATCTTCCATATGTTTTGGTAATAATCTCGACCGCCGTGAGGTTTTCAAATGATTCATAATGGAAAAGCCTCTTTCTGCCTCAGCGCTACCAACTGGCAATACGAGCACTGTTCGAATTAGCTGCTTTGTCCGGTCAGTCCAATCAATGCCTTCTTCATTGAGAAATCTAGTCCAAAATACATATGTTTCTGTTTTATCGTCTCTGTATTCACAGAACTTTTCGTGATCCATTATAGATATTACTAACTTTGTCCAGTCGGAAACTGGCATACAAATGAAACAAATGTGTGTATTTTTATTCAAACTGATGAACTTTGTGTTTTTATTTAAACATAGACAAACAAATCAGATGTACATTGTATATGGAATGCATCGATTGATTTCAACTTGATATGATAAATCTTCTTATTTTTGCTCAGTGAACTAAAAGCGAAATTGCAGAGTTTAAGTAATGATGAAATCATGATATGATATTTCACTATATTACCTTCTGTAAACCAAAGTCACTAATACTAGTGTCGATATTGAATCTTTTGACATTTTCTTCTTTTTTAAGAATTATGCTGCCGTTCCGTGAAAATCTGGCTTCTGCTATAACATCAGCACTCGTACAACTACTTTGACATCCACCCATTATTACTAGTTTCCAATTTTTTTTTGTAAACTCTCTTTTTTTCGTCTATTTGAAGTTGTTACACACTTCGACTCGAGGTGAGTTCGCAATGAATTTAAATTCTTTGGAGTAATCATATCAATCGCCGATAATAATTTGATTCGAAAATGCAGATGTGCAAAAACTGAGACATAAACAATATAGTTGATCGAACTTAATCAATTAAATAATCAAACAGTTGACCGGACTTAATTGTTTTGTCTACGGCGAATAAATAAATTTTGTTTAGTCGGACATTCGAATATGAAAATTGAATTTTTGAAAAACCTCAGCAAATCGGAATAATTTTTGCTCGAAAATAAAAATGGGAGTGGGTACTTTCAAAATCACAGAGGGGGTAAATTCGTTGCTCAGGGGGGGGTATTTTGTACCCTGGACCCCCTGGTCAGAATCTATGAGAGCAACATACTTGTATGAATTTCGCCAATTTTACTTAGGAATTTGTTTTACCTCATAAATTCCATAAAGCCAACAAGCACTGATAACCAATCCAAATACTGAAATTTAACACAATAATTTTAATCGAATGAAGTGTTATGATGCTTCAATTGCTTTACCATTTGATATCCCATTTACATATACATTTTCAATTCCATATAGAAATACAAATATTACGCTTAGAAATATAGAAACACAAGAAGTTAGAGCTCCAAGCCAACCAATTATTAATCCACTCGTTCTTAAATCGAAACAGTCACAAAAATTAGAAACGATTGGTAAATTTATACTGAACATTTTATAATTTTTATTTGTCTCGCGATTTAAGTGATAGTAATCAAATGCTTAACGACTAAGAATATGCGACGAAAGATGCACAGATGCTTTCGCCTAAAGAAATAAAACAAGAATGATAAAGAGTATTCAGATTATTTTATTTTTCAATTTAGAATGAAATAGAACGCCCAAATGCTTAAGATTAACATAGTTTCGCGCAGTCTACACATCCCTACGTATGTCCGTAGTGTATGATATAACTTGCTTTAATTGAGATTAATTAAATGTTATTTTTTTCTCACATACAAAAATATAACTCAGAGGCAACTGAAAGAATCTTGGAGAGAATGGAAACTATTTAAAATGTCATTCTAACTTTTACAAAACATTTAACAAACACACTGTTCGTCAACGTTCACAACTGAAATACACCACTACTTTGATAACTTCGACAATGAACTTTTTTTATACCGAATTTGGTGCCATTCGATATTTCAACGTAGTATAATAATATCTTTCGCGTTTATCCTGTTATACAGTATGTAACATAAGTGAATGCTGACATTTTCACCAACATATTCTTGGGAATTTGACAAGTAAAAAATTATATGACCAACTTTCCGTCAGAAGCTATTTTAATAAAAATATCGCCCATCGAACTCTTTGGGTCAACATTTTCATTTTTCTGATGAGTACAGATTGTCACTTTGTTCATACGAACAACAACGTTCAACGAACAACGAACACGTTTGTTTTTTCCGAGTTAATGGAAATGTATAATTCAAATGATTTTTTTGTTCGGTCTGGAGACATCAATGGGCATAGATGTGCAGGAAAAATTTATGCAGTGGCACGCAACTTTAGTCAAATATACGATCTATTTGTGACCAGAGCTGGGCACGAACATGTACGACTGTGATCGGTCGTTTGTGTGCGTTTTTTTCAATTTTTGGTGATATTTAAATGTGGTGATATCACTACGTTCGTTCGTTTGTGCGATCGAACAACGAACACGTCCACGATTGTTTGGAGAGAAAAAAAACAATATATTTGCTCGAGATTTGGAAGTAAATTTTAAAACGTTTGAAATTCCATGTGAACTACACTAAGAAAACTGTCAGTACAATTGCCGCCAAAATTATACGTAAATAGTATCATTGTAGAATCATACCGAAACCACTACAATCATACTATTGGCAGCAATTGTACTGACAGTTTTCTCAGTATAGTTCACATGTTTGATTGAGTTCAAAATGTATATGATTAAAATAGAATTGGCATTGGAGAAAGTGTTTTTTAAAATGATTTTATTGAAATGAACTTCTGTATTCAATATTATGGATGATGATAACGCATTGTTGATGTATGAAAAAGCACTGTTCATATTTATAACCAGAATATTCCTTGCACTCTTATCAAAAATTCAAAATATAAAAAAATTGATAACAAGGAAAAAAACAAAAAAGAAAAAATCAATGTATTGTAATTGTTCAAGAAAGAACAAAGAATGTCAATGTAGTAGTAAAGTACGGCACTGCAAGTGATGATGAAGAATTACGTTGGTGGTACCGATTGATCAATGAGAACGGGAAATCATTGTGTCATCAAATCAAAGTGTTATTAGTTGCTTCGAAGCGTCTATCACTCAGACGATGAACTCTCCATTTTTATAAGTGTTTTGATATTGTTATGTCATCAATATTGGTTTCTTACTATTCGATACACGCATGAATTATTTTCTTTTTCTATTTTACGTTTTAGTTTGTGCTCTCTTTGATATTTTCTTATGGAAAAGCATTCATTAGATGGTGAAATTGAAGATCATAAATGTGACAATATTGATGTTCATAATTTAGTAAGAATTGTATTATATTTTAAAAATTATCTGTGTATTTCGCGTGTTTTGTTGTTGTAAATGGAATTATTGAGTTAAAATATTTGTTTCTTTGTAGGCCTTGAGAAAGAACCCCACATTGGTTCGAAACTTCGGCAATAATTAATAAATAACATTGATTCAAAACGAACCTTTGACCGTTTATTGGCTTTACTACTAAATTATTCATTGGATCGGTCGGTAGAACTTCTCAAAGAATGTCAATTTAGTTTTACGGAATGTTTAAACAACAAAAGTTAAAAAGTATACAGTTTTTAATATCGTTTTTCAAAAAATATGCATTAAATTTAAGTAACTTCTTCGCAAAAGTCAGAGGGTAGAAAACACTTATATTGCTAAAGATTTGTACACATTTCGATTTTTGTAAATAATGTGACTCTTTGTGATAGTGTTTCCTACTCTCTGGTAAAAGTACAGTCATTAGTTCAATTATTTAGAAAATAATATTTCTTTTGCTTTATTCTGCGTGCCAACGTTTTACGCTTTTTTAAGTATAAAGTTCAGATAATTGTGAAAAATGAAAGTGGAAATCGTGTTAATGTTTGTGCTGGCAATATCAACAACAAGCTCATTAAACATTCTGGGACTGTTTCCATATCCGGGTGAGAGTCATTTCAAGTTTTTTCATCCAATCATGCGTGGACTTGCTGACGCTGGCCATAAAGTTACAGTTGTGAGCCACTTCCCAGACAAAAATGCACCAGAAAACTACAATGATTTGCTATTGACGAAAACTACTTTGGATAGGAACTCTCTTACTCTGAAGGTAATTAAAACCAGATAAGATATACAAGCAGATAGAAGTGCAAGCATATCTAAGATATACGAAAACTTACCACTTCTCCGTTGACAAAATATGTATTTACGTTTTATACAGCACCGAGCCTAATTCAGTACCAATTACTTACAGGAGTTTAAAAATGAGTCCTGGTTTAAGAATTATCAGAACTTTTTTCTATTGAACAAAATGGGAATTAAAACATGTGAAATCGCATTCAACTCTACTAGTGTGCAGAAAATTTTGAATACGAAACCAAAATATGATGTCATTTTGCTAGAACAATTCAATAATGATTGTATGGTAGCAATTGCGTGGAAAATACAAGCACCTGTAATTGCTTTAAGCAGTTGTTTGTTGATGCCATGGCACTACGATCGTTTTGGAAATCCATTGATTCCATCATATATTCCTGCGCTCTTCACGGCATACACAGACAAAATGAATTTTATTGAACGCCTCAACAACTGGATTACCGTCAATGTATTGAAACTTATGTACCAGTAAGGTTTTTTTGTTAATATTCTGAAGGGTTAATTTATAGGGTTTTATTTTGAATGATATACATTTTCAGTGGTTCAGCTGAGATTTTGTAAACATCTTTCATATAAATGTCGTTAATGATATGTGTTTTTACTCTATTGTTTTATGAAACAGTTTTTAAATTATTCTTATTCTGAATTTTCACACTAGCTATATAGCAATGCCAGCAACAGATGAAATAATACAAAAATATATGAAAAATGACAATATTCCAGCGATTAGCGAACTTGTTAAGGAAACAAGTTTGATGTTCACAAACAGCCATTATTCACTCAGTGGCTCACGGCCAAATGTACCAAATGTTATTGAATTAGGTGGAATTCACATTAAAGAAGAACAACCCCTAGATGCAGAGCTAAAAACTTTCTTAGACTCGGCCACAGATGGTGTGATTTATGTTAGCTGGGGTTCTAAAGTACTTGCATCATCGTTACCAGACCAAAAACGTGAGAGTCTGCTTAAAGCTTTCGGTTCATTAAAACAGAAAATTTTATGGAAATTTGAGAATGACGCACTCCCAAATCAACCCGAAAACGTATTCATTCGTAAATGGTTGCCGCAAAGAGATATATTATGTAAGTAATGTTCAATTGTACATAAATGGAACGACTATGTTAAATGTTGATTGAATTATATGTCACTTTAGGTCATCCAAATGTTCGTGTATTCATGAGGTAATTTTTGTTTTAAAAAGTATGATTTTCAATGAGAAAAGTTTAATAAATGTATTTGATAGCCATGGAGGATTAATGGGACTCAGTGAAGCAGTCTACTGTGGCGTGCCACAGGTGATTACTCCTTTTGGTGGCGATCAATTTTTAAATGCAGCCGCAGCAAAGACGCGTGGTATAGGGGTCATTGTCCAATATGAGGATATAACGGAAGATAATATTAGAAGAGCAATTAATAGCGCTTTGTCATCGGAAGCATTACAAAATGCAAAAACAGTATCTTATTCATTTCGAAATCGGCCCAAAACACTTCTTGATACGGCCGTTTGGTGGGTAGAATACGTAGCCGAAACACGAGGGGCGCCTTTATTAAAATCGCATTCAACCAATTCATCTGCATTCATTTATTATTCTTTTGATATTTACATTACAATTGCAACCGTTTTCATTGCAATCACTGTTCTATTCATCTATATAGTAGGCAACATATGCAAAAGAATGAAAAAACTAAAAACTGATTAGGAAATAGTTGATATAAGATTTTTGACTTTAAAAAATTGTTGTGGCGATAAACATAGAAAAAAAAAGAGGATAACTCTAATACTAGCAATAAAAAATCAAAATAGAATTCAACCAATACCATAAAATCGAATTATACTACAAACGACTACAAGAATTTGTATCTATTTTTCAGTAAAATTACAAAAACTTTTATTTAAAATATTTCATTTTGAAATTTTAAAATAAATTGTCGTATCTACACGAATAACGTGAATTTGTAATGAAATTAAAATTATTCCAGCAACTCAATCCATATTACTGTGTAATACACCAAAACATGGTTTGCGTAATAAATGCTGCCATAAACACGTTGAACTTTAATTCTTGTAGTTGAGCTGAATAGCGAATGAATGGTAAGATTTGTTTTTTAGAAACAACTGCCAGACGGATTTTTCTTAGATTCACCAGACTATTGGCCAATATTTCCATATCATCCTCACTCAAATTTTCACACCACAATACAGTCAAGCTTTGTAGCAACATACTGCGATAAACTTAATATATCGACATCTTCCATATAAACTAACATCATTTCAGTGAATTCAGGAAATGAATGATAATCATCTTGTGAAGGTATCAAGAATCGGCCATTTAAGCCATGTCGAAGGCCGTTCATACGCAAATAAAGACAATTGTAAAAGCCTCTTAAGCGAAGTTTGTTCAAAGGATTCAAATAGAGTTGGAATTTATTTGGACGTATGGCCAATTTTCTGAAACCCAACATACTTCAAGATGCTTCAATTTAGGAGAAGAGCTAAGCCGATAGTACAGATCACATTCAATTTAACCTTAGGTCACGATTTAACCTCAGGTCTTCGACTTCGTTCAACGATTCCCTGATAGATCCAATTTGGGCTGACGAAAGTACTACGTTTTCGAACTGAAGCTTTTTTAATACATTGTTAGATCTTGATGGAATGTATGAAAATGAAGTGTTAAAATTAAATTTGATATTTTCCATAAAATCACTAAACACATTCATTTCCAAATCGTGCATATAAATGCCATCAGCCTCTATACGCAATGGCATAATCCAATCCTTCATTCTCTGCTGTAAATATATGCCGACAATTCGGTGCATTCGTTTACAGGCTTGACCAATGGAAACGATGTCACTTATGGTCATCCATTCGAATACTTCGCCCCACCGAATTTGGTACCAGGCAGACATTTTAATGCTACAATGATTTCATACAAAATGAGTTCATCTATAGAGCAAGCGGATAGAAATAATAGAAACAACCGAAAAATGTAGATTTTTTCACAAATTCCAAAATTTTTATTTAAAATTGTTCATTTTGAAATGTGTTTCGTTCAACGAATGGAATGTGATTTTTTATCTGGAATATAAATGTTTGTTCATATCAAATATTTGATAAAATGTTTAATTGATTCGTTCACAATATGCAGTCCAGAGTTGGTCACGATAGAGTTCGGCTGTTGCACGAATATCCTTTGCGTTCAGAATTCCCCGTCCAACAACGGCAATATCAGCGCCCTTCTCTTTGACAACATATGCTGGCGTATTGTATTGTTGTCCCAAACCATCTGTGGTTGTATCGATTTTGCAACCGGGTGTCAATTGCAAAAGACCCGGATCTTGAACAACGCCTTTTGTTTGACAAACAATGCCAGCAACGAAATCAGCGTCTGGTGAGCTCGACACAAGTTTCATCGTACTTTCTGTATACGATGGTGTAATAAGGCTGCCGGCTGAACTAAGTTCGGCCAATAGAAAAACGCCACGTTTCTCTGACGATCCATTCAAAGCATTTTTCAACCCTTGCAAAATGCTGGGCCCAGTAAGTGAATGTACGGTCACCAAATGCGCCCAATCAGCGATATGGAAGATGCCTGAACCATATTGCAATGAAACAGTATTTCCGATATCGGCAAATTTACGATCTTCCATAATCAAGAAATTATGCTTTGCGGCCAGAGCCGTCAATGACCGGACGAATTCATCATTAAAGTCATCGATAATGTCGATGTGAGTTTTCAATACACAAATGTATGGTCCGGCTGCGTCAGCTGCATTCAAAATGTCTACCGTTTTATTGCTATCGGCGGCCAAGCACAAATTCGTCTTTTTCGATATGATAATTTGAAGTAAGTCTTTTGCGATTGGGCTCTTTGACAATTTCAAACGTGCTTCATAGCTCAATTTTGTGCGATCGATTGTTGGTTCCTCTTTTTGTTTTACTGAGGCTTGATTATTTGCTATGTATTCGGAGATTTCTCTCACGCAAACGTCATCGATGCGATTGGCAGATCGAAGAATACCCAAAAATTCAGAGATTTTGAAAAGTGAATGTACACGGACGCCGTTCCGGGTGATATTTGCCGCTCCACCTTGCTCACGGTCGATCACAACAATCGCATCATTTACCACGATTCCTAACAGAGTTAAAAGGCGATTTTTTTTAGATTAATGACGAAACATAAATATGAAAATGTATGTGTGTTTACCTTCGGCACGCAAATCGCTAACAGTTTCCAAAATACTCGAACCTGAGGTAATAATGTCTTCGATTATCAAACATGAATCGCCAGCACCAAATTTTCCTTCGATCAATTTTTTTGTTCCGTACGATTTGGCTTCTTTGCGTCGAATTAACATTGGTTTCTGTTGTTTCGACGATAACAAAGTTGCGATCGGCAATGCTGTGTATGGAACACCACAAATATGTTCGTATTCGACTTGTTGCTCTTCCACAAAATTCAACAGTAAGTTCGCCAACAAATCCTAACATTCGAAATGTCGAAAAATAATCAAATGGATGCAAAAAAAATCATATTTTCTTCTAAACATACCATAACATCGGGGTGGGCGATGATGACACGCAAATCAAAATAAATTGGCGTTTGAAGTCCGGATTTCGTTTGGAAATTTCCAAACTTAATGGCATCAATTTCATGCAATTTGATTGCAAGTGTTTTTAATACTTCTGAAGAGTCAGCGACCATGATGACCGTTTTGTCAGACTTGTTATTGTCGAATGTGTAGCAAACAATTTATTTTTAAATTTTTTAAAAAAACGAGTAATTCAATCAAAGGTGAATTATGCGGCGTATAAAATTTTATCAGTTGACACTAACCTCACATATGTCTATCATATGGTTTTAAACAAATATATATGTTGCCATGTATATAAGTCCATTGACAATGACATGCTGAATAACTGACATCGGGCAATACGAACTTCGATTGTCATAACAAACCGATAAATGTGCACACAGTCTGACTAACCTTTCAATTTTTTTTAATGAAAATATAAAGTGAAAAAATCAACTATGATTCGAAATATTTCCGTTCGTAGTTTTTACACAAGTTGTACGCACTTGAAAAAGGGTCCAAGCAAAGCCAAAAGTCATAGTTCACACCAATGGCTGACACGACAGATGACTGATCCGTTTGTGGAATTAGCCAAAATGAAAAATTATAGGTTCGTTTGGTTTCGCATATTTACAATTTCTTCAAAAAGTTTCTGAATTTGATATATAATTTAACTGACAGAGAAACGAAATTCCGTCATTCAGTTTAAAGTAATAATACATTCACGATAAAGAGTTGTTTTTTCAGTAATTCGCTTTTTGCCAGTGTTGAACGAATAACAAGCCAATTTTCAGTTTATTTTCATAAAGAAAACAATGGTCGTTTAACTAATTTCAGGTGTCGAAGTGCATTCAAATTGCTTGAAATAAATGAGAAAACCAAAATCTTACAACCCGGTCAAACAGTCATTGATTGCGGAGCATCGCCGGGTTCGTGGACGGAAATAGCAGTGAACGAAACTAATGCCAATGGGAAAATGAAGAACAAACCAAAGGGATTTGTTATCGGTATTGATTTGCTATCGATTCATCCCATAGAGGTAAACTAAAAAAAATCTTGTCCAATCCATTTTTTTTCAATTTATGTTTTAACTTATTTGGTTTGTATTCAAACAGGGCGCTCATTTGCTAAGCCATTCAGATTTTACTCTCACAAAGACCCAAGATCAAATTCGAGAACTTTTGAAAGGACGAAAAATCGATTGTGTACTCTCTGATATGGCACCCAATTCAACTGGTGTTCGAAGTTTGGATCAAGACAAAATTATGGACTTGGTATACAATGTCTTACGGTTTGCCATTTTAATGTCATCCGAAAATGCCAGCCTCTTGGTCAAAATTTGGGACAATGGAAATGTGAAGAAATTCGAAGAGATTGCACTTCGTTATTATAAAACTTTCAAACACATAAAACCAGAAGCGTCGAGAAGCGATTCAGCCGAAAAATTTCTCCTGGCCAAAGACTTTCGAGGACTTGAAAATATTACCAATTCCAGCTCTAACTAGTTTTATATCTGAACACGTACGTTTCTAAACAAGTAGAAAATAAATAAGGACTTCACTATCATTGTTATTTATATTTTTTGAGACCAATAAAAATATCATTGAAAATGAAGAATGATTTTGGATGATTTTGGCTAGAAATAAAGCCGAGTAGACGGATCGATACCCATCTTCTATATCAATCGTGCACTCAATTTCCATGAATAAATTTGTCTATCAAATCAAATAAGGTTAATATGAAAAAACTCAGATTATATGGTTTTTGTGCTCTTGCACTAATGATTTCAATTTACTATTCGAATGGTAAAAATAAATTATAAAATCATTTTATTTTCTACTATCGTGATCACTTGTCATTCGAAATATATCAAGATAACTAATTATAGCCAAAGTGCTCAGAATAATCAAATTTACTTGAAATTAGTTTCATCTTACTCAAGCAGTTCCCCTGTAAATGTTCCAATTTAAAAACCTTACCAACACAAAAACACAAATAACATCCAAATTCAGTCCCTTCAGGCTACTCAAGCAAAAAATGTAAGCGGTTCGTTTCATTGGTAAAGAATATATTCAAGTTTATTCATTACGTTATTTTTTTTAATAAATTGTGACTAATAAAAAAA